>NC_056731.1:64032649-64047649 GCF_019279795.1 Protopterus annectens
TTTATTTGTTTATTCATTTGATTTTAGAGTACAAGAAATTATAATCAATAGCAATTTATGATTTTGATCAATAGTTGAATATACTAATATAACCTTGAATGAATTTGTTAAATATGTTTCTTTGTTATGATTAATGGATCTATATTTGAAGAAATAGACACCTATTTATTTGTTTATTTATTTACCTATTCATTTAATTAATTATTTATTCAACTGTTTATTTAATCTATTTATTTATTTAACTTATTTATTTATTCACTCATACACCACATTGCAATAGAACAATCTGTAATATAATACAATACAATAAGCTTTATATTTATGTTACTGTAATACAATATGTTCTGAATTTGCATGTGTTTTAAATGTTTAAAATGTGCCAATCCTTTTTACATCAGGTGGCTTATTTTAATGTAACCCAACTTTTAATGTTTATGAAAACACTCGCCGCTAGCATCAATTCACAGGGTCTAGAAATATATTGACTAGTAGCTACAGTATGGTGTACGAACATTTTAGTAAACACAGTAAAGTGTTCCTGAAGTATCTAGGTTTTTATAAATGGAATGCAGCATTCAAAAAACTTCTTCAATTAAGTTTGCATTAATCTCTTAATTGGAAAATTGCTTGAGTTGTTTGTTTTAATTTGGCGCCTTTTTTAGATTTACTAGTATAAATAGATGGTTTGAATTTTAATTGTATTGTCTGATGAAGCGTGGTGGTAACCACGCGAAAGCGCTTACAATAAACGTTTTGGTCTTCGTATACTGGATTTTCTGTTATTCAACAAAGTGAATTTATGGTTCCTGATCTAATGACTTTATGTTGTACTCTATGGTTTACTGCATATTGAAGCTTACTGCATACTGAACCAGCGAAGCTGTTGCTTCTGTTTTTACTGCATTGCCGCTACACTTTTTGTGAGCTTCAGTCCGTACCGGACACATCGCTATTTCACACAGTTTCGTGGTGAGAGAACCTGGTTGCTTTCTTCAGATATAAGAAGATAGTACTTGGTGGTTTAATAGTAAAAAAATGTATTTTAAGCTGCTAGGTGGTGAGACATTTCCCTGTAGTACATATTTTGGGGGACACATGGCTGAAGTGAAATTCTTTGACAAAGACATGGCTGTTACATTGTCACTGTGGACATAAGAAGAGAGGGGAATTATAGAACCGCTGACAGAAGCAAGGTATGATAAAAATGTGAGAAGTTTGATGAAGAAAGGAGGCATTTTTGAGGTGATCCTCACCATTTCAGAAAGGGTGGGATGCATGATGACTGGCTAACAATTTAGCAATATAAGTCATTTTACAGTGTGGCTCATGTCCTTTACACTAGGAGAGGGAAGGAGGCTGAGATCTGAGACTATAGATGTGCACACTTAATTTTCCTAGGAGAGGAAAAGAGCTGTGAAGTGCACCCATGTAGCAGTAAAGGAAGAATGAAACCCTGGTTTAAGTAACAAAAATCCTCGTAGATGAAGAAGTGACATGTTCAGTAAAGGAGATAAGTGTCATTATGAAAAAGGGATAAAAAGAAGACTGACAAAATATTTTTGGTTGGGTGGGCAACAGTGGTATAGAACATTCAGTAGAAAGCAGCAATGATGCTACAACAGACTAAGCCAGCATTGCAGAAGAAGATAGATAAGGGAAATATGGAGGAAATGCTGTTCAAGGACATTGTAGAATATGAGCAGTCATAGCTCAAAAATGACTGACAGTGGGTGGAGAGATATACAGCAAGTGAACAGCTAGCTTTAGGCTACTTATGGCAATGTTTTCACAAGTTAACCAGCTGGAAAACTGGTCAACAATATTTGACAGATTGCATAAAAGGAATTGGACACATATGAATCTTGCTACTATCAGAAACATACCTCCATAGGTTTTTAGTCCTGGGCTCTGAATCAGAAAGCCTTGGTACCCTTTAACGAAACTGCGTAATAAATCTCATTTTGCTTCAACCACGACTTTGTCATATCAATGTTTGCACTGCTGGAGTCACATGTTCAGTGCATCGAAATTATTAGATATGTTTTAAATGTAGCACCCTGCTCCTCTGTAATGAGCAATGGTCATGAAAGGAAAGCAATGACTGAAGTTCTGCATCCCAAGATAGCCAAAGGAATAATAAAGTGGGTACCTACATCTTGGGAGAGTGCTAGCATAACAAAGGTGCATACATCCCAGGAGAGTATTAGTGTAGAGAGACCACATGCACCCTGGAAGTGTATTTATGTGTAGAGGTGCATACATCCATGGAGAGCATTACTGTTCAGAGACCACATGCATCCACTAAGAGTATTTATGTGTAAAGGTGCATATATACCAGGAGAGTAAGAGTGTAGAGAGACCACATGCATCCAGGAAGAGTATTTATGTGTAGAAGTGCATATATACCAGGATAGTATTAGTGTAGAGAGACCACATGCATCCTGGAAGTGTATTTATGTGTAGAGGTGCATATATACCAGGAGAGTAAGAGTGTAGAGAGACCACATGCATCCAGGAAGAGTATTTATCTGTAGAAGTGCATATATAACAGGAGAGTATTAGTGTAGAGAGACCACATGCACCCTGGAAGTGTATTTATGTGTAGAGGTGCATACGTCCATGGAGAGCATTACTGTTCAGAGACCACATGCATCCACTAAGAGTATTTATGTGTAGAGGTGCATATATACCAGGAGAGTAAGAGTGTAGAGAGACCACATGCATCCAGGAAGAGTATTTATGTGTAGAAGTGCATATATACCAGGATAGTATTAGTGCAGAGAGACCACATGCATCCTGGAAGTGTATTTATGTGTAGAAGTGTATATATACCAGGAGAGTAAGAGTGTAGAGAGACGACATGCATCCAGGAAGAGTATTTATGTGTAGAAGTGCATATATACCAGGATAGTATTAGTGTAGAGAGATCACATGCATCCTGGAAGTGTATTTATGTGTAGAGGTGCATATATACCAGGAGAGTAAGAGTGTAGAGAGACCACATGCATCCAGGAAGAGTATTTATGTGCAGAGGTGCTTACCACATGCATCCAGGAAGAGTATTTATGTGCAGAGGTGCATACATCCCAGGAGAGTATTAGTGTAGAGAGATCACATGCATTCAAGAAGAGTATTTATGTGTAGAGGTCCATATATATCAGGAGATTATTAGTATAGAGAGACCACAAGCATCCTGGAAGAGTATTTATGTGCAGAGATGCATACATCCCAGGAGAGTATTAGTGTAGAGAAAGCACATACATGCAAGGTGAGTATTACTTTCTAAAGTGAATCCATCATAGGAGAATGTTATGTATGCATGTGTGACATATACTATTGCAGATAATAAACTAAAGATAGCACAGGCAGAAAACTTAGAAGATATGCAGATAAAAAGAAAGGAAAACTATAAAATAAGCAATTCATTGGTGACCCAAAGATGTTTTATAGAGAATTGGGAAACAAAGCAAAAGGAATAGAAACACCACCAAAAAATAGAAGAAATAGGCATATTTTGGAGAAATATTTATGAAGACCCTGTAGAACATAACAAAGATGCTGAATGGATAGCAGAAGTAAAAGAAACAGTAAGAAGTTCAAATGTACAGGATATGAAAAGGGATGATGGGACAGCCAGAGAAACTGAAGCAAAATTAAGAAAAAGTTCCTAATTGGAAAGCCTCAGTCTTAGATGAAGTATCTAACTTCTGGCTAAAAGTTAATTAGCCTTGAATAAGAGCTACTTATATGTACATTCCGAATAGATACCAACCTGGTTAGCAATAGGAAAAATGATGCCCCTCCATAACAGTAAACTTGCAAGCCATCCTAAAAACAATGTACCTAGAACTTTCCTTCCAACAATGTACAAACTATATATTGGATCAACAGAGTTTACAGTGATTTAGAAAAAACTCAGTCATGGCAATAGAACAAAAGGGTAACAAAAGAAAGTCATATGGAACAAAGGATCATTTGCCACTAAATAAGTCATAATGGAGAATTTTAAAATGGGGAAGAATCTCAGTATGGCATGCATAGATTACAAAGAAGCATCTGGCAGCATCCCACATTCATGGATAAAGAAGTGTTTACAGATGTATAAGATACATGGCCATATGATGTTTGAAGTTTTGAAACTTTGATCATCTGAAGTATACCCATTATGGTCAGTGCTGTTTTGATTTATGTTTTTGGGAAGGAATAGAAATAGTTTGGTTTTGCTGGGGTTTAAGAGCACACTGAGATTTATTTAGCCAGTTATGTATGCAGGTGAAAGCTTCCTATGTGATGGTTTCTAAGGCAGGAAGATTTGGGGCTGAGCAAACTAAAATTGAGTCATCAGCATATTGTATTATGGTGGCAAGTTCATATTAATTGTGCTGTGCAAGTCATTAATGAATATTGAAAAGTACTGGCCCAAGTTTGGAGCCTTGAGGGACTGCAGTGATTGGAAGAAATGTGGCGTGGCAGTCACTCCATTTTACACACTGGTTGGTTGTGATTGCTTATGTAGCTGGTGAATCAGATAGTTGAGGGAGTTGTGAGGCCTATAAGAGTTAGTATTTAGAGGAGTAGTTGATGTGTCACCATGTTGAAGGTATTCGGCAAGTCTAGGAAAACAGTAGAGACAAAATTACTTTGATTAATAGTGTCTAGGAAATGTAGAAGGGCAGTTTTGGTGCTGTGTTGTGGTTGAAAGCCATGTTGTGTAGAAGAAAGCAATTGGTTATCAAGTACAAAGGCTAGGAGTTGCTGATGTATGTATTTTTCAAGTACTTTGGACGGGGGGGAGGGGAGGATTACTATAGGGTGATAGTTTGACAGTTCAGTGGATGTGCCATCTTTCTGTAATGGGATTATACAGGAAACTTTCCATAGGGCTGAGATGTAGTTTTCTGTAATGGATCTATTAATTAAGACATATACAGGGTAGCAAATGGTGTCAGCGGCTTTACTTAGGAATTCATATGGCAGGTTGTCAGGATCTAAAGTTGTGGATTTTATTTTTTAATGTACTTTTTAATGGTGTAGATGATGACAAACCATGAAATGAATGGATGACTATTATGAAATAAGAAAATATAAAATTATGGTAACTCAAGGCAAAGGTAAAACTGACTGTGTTCGGATGATATGCAGCTCATTTGTGTTGGTTACATGACATCACTGCAGATTCTGCTTAGGCCAGTAGGCTGGCATTTCAAAACAGGGAACACTCAAAAACATTCATCTCAAATGCAAGATGACACCAGAACAATAATATTAAAACATCTCCAAGTCAATATAGTATAAGCAAAAAGAGCATTTCCTCATGATTTTACTTATGTCTTCTTGACTTACGAATAAACCTTTTGTTAAGTGCAATGTGAATATTGTAGGTTTTATAATCTAAAACAGTGTAAGGTAATTGATGCATTTCTTGATTAATTTGTCAAGAGAATTGTAAAAAAGGTCCTTGCTGAATATTTTCTGTTCTTTCTGAAATAATCTCACTCAATGATTGAAAGACTGTAAGTATTCAGGATTATATGCCTAGCCAGAATTATCTGCAATACAAATAAAATCCAGAGTGCTTTTTAAAACAAGAGTTACTCTATCAGCTAGGTTGTTAAAATGCCATAGCATGTATCTTGTTTGGTTACTCATAGATTTTACTGATTGCTGCTAATAAAACAGCACTGCAATGTTAAATTATTTGGGTATCCTAACATTCATTGTCAGGTTTATAAATCTTGTTTATGATTAGTGGTAGCTGAATGAAATTTCCCTCCTCCAGCTGAGGTAATTCAGTAAATGTTAAAATACTCTAGATGAAACTACATTTTTAATAAGTTAATCTGTGACAGACCTCTGTTATTGAACTTGAAAGCTCATAAAAGCACATTTTGGAAGGACTGACATTCTATTTTATATGTATTTATTTATATTTGTTTACTGGGATAGTGCACTGATCAATACTGACCAATTTCAGGCTTAGCCTGGGATTCACAAACAAAAAATACAGGAATGTAAGCAATAACAGAATAGTTCACAGACTAATAACATTAAAAACATATATATCTGTATGAATTCCAGTGAACAAGCACTGTATGATGTACAAGCAGAGTGTAATGCACAATGTATATACATTACTTTCTAAAGTGGGTCAAACTTCAACAAATCTTGAGAGAGGAGAGATAGGTACGTGATATGTCTTGTGTTGAAGCAGGAGCATTTGAGTTGGTTGAAGTAGTGCTTTTATGAGTTGTAATCTGAATTTGGAAGAGTTGTTGATCTCCTTAATGTTGACGGGAAGAGCTTGCCAAAGAGTAGGTGCCTGAAAGGAGAACGTATGTACAGTGCTGTGGAGTTTGGCTCTAGCGGTAATGAGAGTTGGTGTGGCTTGTGAATAGAGTCCCAGGTTGTATGAGGGTTTTTTTGTGAAATTTATCTGTAAGGGGAGAAAAAGTGTGGAGATGGAGTAGTTTGTTGAGTTGAGATACTAAAAGTAGGTTACAACAGTGTTTTATGAGTAGTCATTTGGCTTTTTCTAAAGTGATACAGTGATGCTCACAGAAAGAGAATTTTCAGTGAATCAGCTGATGCTGTTAGAGATAGTCTAGACTATGGAATTGTTTTTTGGAGGCAGAAGCAAAACTTGGGAGCCCATATTCAAGTTGAGACAAGAGAACTCCTTTGCCAATGGCTGCTCTGGCAGGTTAGGACAGAAAAGGGGAGATCTTTTTGGCCCAGAAGAGGAGTGAGTTGATTTTGACTCTCAGTTTGCCTATCTGGAAATGGAAGCTTAATGACTGATCAAGCCATAGTCCTAGGCATTTAAAGGTGGAGGTTGTCTCTATGGCAGGGTTGTGTTGGTTAAAGACAGAGAGTCACGTTTTTGGTGAATTTTATATGGTCTTCCAGAAAGTATAGTTTTTGGGAGGATTGAGAAGTAGTTTATGAGTATAAATAAATATATATATATATATATATATATATATATATATATATAAGTGTGTCTATATATATATATATATATATATAGAGAGAGAGAGAGAGAGATGCATTATTATATCTCTTTACATATAGTATGCGTAATGTATACTTTGTGAATATATATATATATATATATATATATATATGTGTGTGTGTGTGTGTGTGTGTGTGTGTGTGTGTGTGTGTGTGTGTGTATGCGTGCGTGTGTGTGTATGTGTATAGAGAAAGAGACTGGGAGAGAAAGAAAGAAAGACAGAGAGAGAGAGAGAGGAAGAGAGCATGTTAGTATTAATTTATTGAGCCTGTCCTACATCTTAGCAACAGTTTTATTGTTTCAAGCATCATGCTACATCTCTAAACTGTCATACTTTGTGCCTATATCAGATGTAGCACTATTCAGAATTAAACACATTCAGGGGATTCCTGCCTCATTTCTTTTTCCAAATGTTTATCAAGAGACTTGAGCCACAGTAATAAGGCCAAAATCCATGTGACCACATCAAAGTGATTGTTAGCTATCCGATGTTATGACTATTGTGCAGCTAACCTTTTCTTGCCTCACTCTGCTACTATATAAAAAAAAATTATAGCAAGATGAAATCTGAAATGTTATTTAAGCTGGGTAGACACAAAGATACCTGCTCCTAGTCTATCACAAATTCTGTTTTAATTTTCCTGTTTCAGAAATGTTGATGTTTTTATGAAGTATTTTCTTATTTGAACAACTTAGAAGGATAATATTACATAATCTGAAATAAAAATGTTTGCAGTCATCAAAAAATAAGAGTCTGTTTGTTTCTACTGTATGTCTGATTGGTTCATAGGTTCATAGGTATATACTAGGCTATCTGCCCAAATGCATTTATAAACTTACCAGGAATGTGCTGGCTTTCGCCGCCCCCTTAGATTAGTTCCCTGTGCCTCTGTCCAGCACAGCGACTGAAGTGATCCCCGGGGTAAACTTTCTGTTTCCCATACACTCGTCAAGGTTTCTCTTGAAGAGTGTTAGTGAGAAGCTCTGCCTAATGTAGATTGGAATCTTGTTCCAGAGCATGGAAAGTCTCTGGGACAGGAATCTATCCCTCCAGCATGTCCTATTTATTGTTGTGGTGAGGTTTGGATCCTTAGAGCGTGTGGCTCAAGGGGATATGGTTTTCTTTAGGTGGAGCATGTCCATCAATTCTGGGTTGGACATGGCCTTGTATGTCAGGCAGAGATCACCTCTGAGTAGGCGGTATGCAACCGAGTACAGCTGGAGTTTCTTCAGTCGAGCTGCATAGGGCATCTGTTTGAGGCCAGTGATCCTCTTGGTGAGGCCCTTCTGTGGTCTTTCCAGCTGTTGCAGGTGTCTTGTAAGGTACATCCCAAATGGAGCGTTGTACTCTATGATGGGTCTGATGAGTGATGCGTAGAGGGGCACAATGACCTCTTTTGATCTGGATGCAAACCCTTTTGTGATTTGTTGGGCCACATAGAAGGATTTTCTAACCACTTTGGCAATGTGATTATCAACGAAGAGATTATCTACTTGGGTCCCCAGATCCCTTATTACATTTTCCGTATTTAGGGGGCTACCACCTATGTGGTAGTTTGTGGGTACTTTGTTTTTTCCAAAGGGGATGACTATGCACTTTTTGGCATTTAGCTTGAGGCCATGGTTTTGACACCAGGTATCCATCTCAGTGAGACCCTTTTGGAGGATGTCTGTGTCAGCCAGAGAGTCAGTTATAGCCCCTAGTTTGCAGTTGTCTGTGAACCTGGTCAGTCATAGTCCTCATGTGTTTGCCTGTACCTCTGAGAAGGATATGCCGAACAGGAGGGGTCCTAGGACTGAGCCCTGGGGAATGCCACTTGTAACCGGTTTAGAGTCAGACCTAGCTCCCACAACTCTTACCATGTGGGTTCTGTTGGTGAGCCAGTTGGCAACCCATCTCATGATGTAGGGGTGTATGTTCAGGCTGGTGAGCTTGTCAATAATACTAGAATGGGAAATGGTGTAGAAGGCCTTTGCAAGGTCTAGGTAGGCTGTGTGGACCACCTTTCCCTCATCTATAGCCTTGGTAACTGTCACGAAGACGTCCACCAGGTTTAGGAGGTGTGATCTGCCCTTAACAAAGCTGAAATGGGTAGGGTCCTGTGTCTGAGGTTCCCAATGTCTCTGTTAATGAGATCCATGATGATGCGCTCCATAGCCTTGCAGAACAAGTTAGTCAGGCTTATAGGGTGATAGTTCCAGGGGTCTGTTGTGGCTCCACCTTTGTGGAGCAGAATAACCATTACTGTGCACCACTCTATGGGCACATAGCCTGTGGAGAGGCTGAGTTTGAACAGTGCATTTAGGTGAGGGGTTAGTTCATCTTTGAGCTCATGTAGGATGCAGCCTGGGACACCATCTGGTCCCATTGATGCTGTATTTTTGGCTTTGGAGAGGGCTGTTTTAACCTGAGTGTCTGTGATTTCAAGGGCACTACATTCTTCTGGTATGGTTATGGGCCCTTTTGGGGATGAGAGGGGGGTGAAGTTTGCACTGAACCTGTCTGCCAGGATGTTGGCGATATCAGTCGGGTCAGTGTATTTTGTGCCATTCTGCACTAACTCTGAGCAGATCTGAGAATTGCCACTTAGATTCTTGACATAGTTAAAGAATGCCTTTTGGTTATCTTTGGAGTCCTTGGCAATTTTTCTTTCGAAGCAAGCCTTGGATGATTTTATGAGGGATCGTAGTTTCTTGCTGATACTGATCTGGGATGTCTTCCCTTCTTGGGATTTTATACTCTTTTATGTACTAGTTTCCTCCTTCTATTGTATAGCTTGTTTATGGCAGGGGTCCACCACACTGGTTTCCTTTTCTTGGAGGAGTGAGTCTTGGTTTTGCTTGGGATAGCACAATCCATGCATTCTTGTAGGTGCCCGTAGAGTGCATTAGTAAAGGATTTTGCAGTTTGGGCAGCGTTATCTTTTAGCATGGGGGATTTGAAACTTTCCACCTTGGTCTTAAGCAACGTGAAGCTTGCTTTTGAAAAGTTTTTCATGGTGGTTTCTTTGACCGGGGGGGTGTCGGAATGTGGATATGCAGAGTGATTAGTTTATGGTCAGATCTAAACAGTGAGGGGTTGACCTCCGGTGTGGAACACCGGTCACCCATGTTGGTGATGACCAGGTCCAATATGTTGTCACCTCTAGTGGGGGTATTGACCAGTTGATCCAGGGAATTTGAGTTTATAAATTCTACGAAATGTTGGGCAAGGGAGCCAGCACTTGAGTAGTTCTCCCAGTTAATGTTTGGGTAATTGAAATCACCTCATATCAGGGTGTTTGGTAGGACCTTTACATTTCCCAGTGTTTCCAGAAATGCGGAATTGGGGTCCTGGGACATGGTGGGTGATCTGTAGCAAGCTACAATTTGAATTGCAGTTCTAACAGTTGTTAGTTGCACATGGATGATCTCTGAAGCATCGTGCTGTGCCACTAACCTGGAGGTGTGGGCATCCTTGATGAATATGGATATGCCCCCGCCTTTTGTATTTCGGTCTGGGTTTTGTGGCCGAAATGTATGGTATGAGTTGTATTTAGCCTGGTAGTGCTGGGGTGCTCTCTGGAGCCTTAAACCAGGTTTCTGTTACTGCACATATATCGATTTTCTCCATACTGGGAGTGCCTCGAGTGCGTGCATTTTGAGGTTTAGACTTCTGGCATTGAGTAGCATTACCCTCAGTTTTTTGTTACCTGTGCTATTTATGGTGGTAGGTTTTTCTTTTGGTGATGGGTTCTGTTATTCCAACAGCAAACCAAAAAACTGTGCAACATCTAGGCATTTTTTCTGTGCTCCTTTCATGTATTTAGTTATAACAGAGGTCAGCTTTCCAAGGGTGATGCTCCGAATGAAAATCTAGATGACCTGTCTTTCGTTAATGGCCCAAGCTCTAGAGGAGTCAGAAATGGGTGAAATAGGAATAGGTTAATGCCTGCTTGTCTTTCTCTCTCAGATGGAGGGTGTGAGGATGTGTTGGGGGTATATCTAAGACCTTTTACTTTACTAGAGATTGTCACAACTTACAAGGAGTAGCATTCAGGATGAACAGCAGATGGATAAAAAAAATTGTCACTACATAGATGGGCGGTTCCTCTGCAACACCACTGCATATCATCTCATGCCACATCACCTAGCACACTGAGGAAAGGTCGGACATAAAGGCAAAATCAATGAGCAGGGTATGACCTGTCATCACCGACCTCTCTGCCTTCCCTACACATTGCTTTCATGCTGACGAATGAGGGACTGCCAGCCCATTCTGAGTTTATGCTGTTCCAACATAACCTCAGTATAACCACAGGAGAACTGCTGAACAGCAGATGGCAAACTGGCAGGGGACAAAAATGCATTTATTTTATCAGACAGAGAAATATCTCTTTTAGATAAAAACTGGAAAATATATGACAGTTTCTTTGCCTGCAGACAAGTATCATTGTGTATTATTGTCCACACTCTTTTTTTTTTATACAGGACTTGTTTACTGTGGATGGGTATCATATTACAAACATGGCTTTTAATGAAAATTGACCTTGCTAAACATATAAAAATTAGCACTCACCCACCCAAAAACAGAAGGTGTGTACAAATGTGTATTAACCTATAACACTGAAAAAAGCAGGGAAACATAGTTTATTAAGAAAGGAAAACTCATATGATGAAACATGATTCTTAACTAAATTATATCAGATAATTTATATATGAAATATAGATGGCCATTTTAATGTAATACACCAACCTCCAAAAGACCATATGAACATCTATGTGTTGGAGCCAGCTGTCATTCTCTTTGTCCTCTGCTGAAACAAACTTTATAAGAGCAAATAACATACTATAAAACATCCGAAGAAAAAGAAGCAAGTTAACATAAAGCATGAACTGTCTTGTTTATGACAACCAGCACGACTACATGATCCAATAAAGTTTATAGCAGACAAAACACAAAAAGATCTTTTTTATCATATTACAAGTAAAAAAAAAAATAAACTACCTCACTTGATATCTACTGTATGGAGAATTTGTTTCTGCTAAAATGTTTCATTAAAGAAAAGAGAACTGGCATTAAAGTCCACCACTCAAATCAGTCACAACATGACACCCTGCAACACCTTACCCTGCAATTTCCTGCATCCTAGAAACCGAGCTGAACACAATATCAGACCTTTGTTTAAATGCTACCTTTGCCTGTTAGATACAGTTGTCTGTTTTGAGTGAATCTTGTTGCTTCACTATCATACTACTGGTAGTGTAATGGTATACTGATGCCTGAGCTCGTGCAGATTACTGATATAAAGACTGGGTAACATGAAACTGTCAGTTGTTTCTCTCAGTCTAGAAGTTTAATATGGTATGTCTCCCTCTATGGTGGTCATAATTGTGTACTTTGCTCTTGGTGGTTATTTTTAAATTTTGAAAATGTGCTCTAACTCTAACTACATGGCATTACAGTAAACTCTCAGTTAACCGGCACCCATGGGGATTGGTAGATGCCGGATAACTGTAATTTCTGGTTGCTTAAGAGTTAATATTAAAAATAGGCCTGACATACTGTACCTTATACTATTTTTTTGGTTTGACTTGTTCTCTGGTTGGGGAGAGTGGGAATTTATTCTTATCTTCCTTTTTAAAACTTTAAAACTCTAAAAACGTAAGGTATGTTTCTGCGGGGAGGGGAGACAGAAAGTGCAACGCATGACAATTGTACTGTATTACTTAAAATGTTTTTTTCTGGTTGCTTGAGTTCCAGTTAACAGAATTTACTGTATTAATTCTGCAGTGAAGAAGAATAAGGCTATGCTGAGCTTCATAGCACAATGCTGCAGAAAGTGGGGTGGAGGGTCCCCTCTTTGTAACCAGGTTTAAAAAAATGAGCCTAGACTTTAATATGCTTTAAGCAGTCATAGGTTGCATCCACAAGTAAAAACATTTAACCTGCCATCATTCTTAGTGTGGATGATATATAGACCTCGTCATTGCAAGATAAACCAAGAAGGCTGTCTCAGGTATAGCTTGCAGTTTTCATAAGAAAGGCTTAGCTTAGTTTGTCTCTCTTTGAGTACAAGATGGTTCACAACAGTTAACATTTTATGTTTACTTATGATAAAAGATGAGGCATCATAAGCAGTCTGTCTGTGAGGTCTGCATTTCCTAAATACCTACCTGCTACAAAAATCACAACAGTTTCCATCTTAGAAACACTGACTAGAGTTAATGTATTTTATTTATGATCACCATACTTGATAAAATCCAATTCATACCATAAGAAGACAGAAACACTTGTGTTATTTAGTATACATAAAAATGTTTTTGTATACATCCTCAAATACCAGTTTCAGATAGACTTTTTAGCAGTGGTAAAATATATTTAACAGTGGAAAAAATATATTTACTTAATCAGTTCACTGCTTGGACCTCTGTACCTTGATATATGTATTAAACTGAACAGCCTAGTTTTAACAGACCAGCTGGAAATTGTTGAAGGTCACTTAATAAAAAGTACAGAAATACCTCCTTTTTCCTGTACAGCAAACAAATAGCAATATGACCTCAGTCATTTAACTTTACAATTCAGCTCAATTTAAAACTAAACAAAAATGGTAGTGTTTTTAATGCCACAGGATGAGTGACATATAAAAAAAACATGATGTAAAGTGCATATATATGTATGGAAATCTGTACATCTCTGGTGGTTTGGTTCAGAGAAACAGATGAATATGAAAGTGCAACATTATAAAGCAGTGCTATTTAAAGAAATGCAAAAAAATAATTATATGTTTTGAATAAATTCATTATGTAATACTGATCATCACTGCCTAGGCATGGATGATGTATAATTTACTGACTCAGTGTGACATTTATTTACTCACACTTCATGCTCATAGGAAAAACCACAGAGTTCATGAGAATTCCTGCATCAGCTCTGACCAGAAAGTAATGATTAGTATACGAATGTATTCATTGTCATTTCAGACACAGCAGTGGTATGATACTGTGTAAGGACTCCAGGTTCCCAAAATACCTTTTCTGTGTAATAACTGCAGAGGTTCTGTGCTATGCAGATACTGTAGTAAATGATTCCTATTTCCCCTCTCTCTTCTGTTAATATTTTTCATTAATGAGGACATGTGTGAACCATATCACTGGCTATCTCACCTACACATGGAGGAATAAATTCAATGAAAGGACGCTAAACACTGCTGAGATGGTGAACAACAGACTGCATTCCCGCAGGATATTCTCAGAAGATGTATTTGGCCATTACAAGCATTGCTTCATCCATTAGGAATGAGGCATTAAAACCCTAAACATGTGGAGAAATTAAAAAAATAAAATAAAATAAATAATCCAGGTATTTCCTGTCCTTATGCATTCCATAAAAAATAAACTGTAAATGTTTAGTTCATTTTATCTCTGCAAATACCTTGAATAAATACATTTTTTTTATAAGAATGTTGATATATTTCTTAATAAATGTTGTGACATATAATGAATTGCTGATGCACTTGTTTATTTAATTTTCTCCATACTTACACTACATGAGAAGGATACGATACTGACTGGGGTGGGGGGCAGGCAACATAGTGGGCCTTTTGTATAAAACTAAACTAAATTACATTTGTTGGAGACTTGCAGTCATCTTTGCAGGCTTTACCCGTAAATTAAGAAGAATGCCAATCTATCATGTGGGGTCCATAACCTGTGCAGCAATCCTTTAAGCAATTTATCTTGAGCTTGTTTCTTGTTTGCTGTTCATTTTTTACTTTGGTCATGTTTTCCCCATGAAACAAGTAGATATTTGTTGTCAGGCAGCAGGTCTTTTTTGGATAAGAAACATTTTTACAAGTGGGGGTATCACAGATTGTTACTTTCAGCATGTTACTTCAAACTTTTATAAAGCTGAATATAAATTATAATTAGAAGTGCAGTGCAAGGAAAAGTGGTTTGAGCTAAGTGCTGCTTGTTTTTTTTTATACTTGATTTTGACTGGTATT